>NW_024081293.1:0-48215 GCF_003009895.1 Hyaena hyaena | reverse complement strand
AGCACTGAGTGTTATGTAGAAACTAATTTGACAATAAACTATTTGTAAAAAAAAAAAAAAAAAAAAAAAAAATAATTTAGATAGACGGAGAGCCTGAGCAGAGGAGGGACAGGGAGAAGAGGAGAGAGAGAATCCCAAGCAGGCTCCATCCTGTCAGTGTGGAGTCTGATGCAGGGCTCAATCTCACAACCCTGAGATCATGACCTAAGGTGCAATCAAGAGTCAGATACTTAACCGACTGAGCCACCCAGTTGTCCCTCAGCTCACAAGTCTTATCTGAGCTCAGATTCATAATTCCAAATGCCCATTAGACAGTTCTATATGCTTATCTGACTTCAATGACTCAGTATGTCCAAAACAGAATCTAATACTCACCATTCTCACTCCAACTAAATATGTGTTCATCCTCGCCTAATATAGCCATCAGCATGCACAACGCTGGTCCCTACAGCCTGAAAGTACTAATTCTGGCCTTGCCTCTTTATTCTACATCAACTGGAAAAGTCATGTGTATTCTCTTCCCTCCCCTCTGAGCCACCATTGATAGTGCCCTTAGTTTAGGCCATCCTCATCTTTTGCCTGGACTATTGCAGTAGTCTTCTATCTTGTCTTTCTTCTAGTCTCCTGCTTAAATAACTATGATAGTTCCCAAAGACTTCTGCATAAATTGCAAACTCTTTATCATATCAAATGATATAAAATATCAAACCTATCTACCTTCTCTAACCTCCAACCAGCTTTAGTCTAGAACTCTTAGTGCCTGACCAAAGTAGCTGTTTCATACACAGATGCACAAATATCATTGATCAGTCTCTCCACATATAAAGCCTACATTATAACCCATACCAAACTGTGTGCAGTTCCCCAAACATATCACACCAGAAAGGAATGCTTTTCTTTTCTGCCTGGAATGGTTTCCTCCTATCTACTTGAAAACTCCTACTCAGTCTTCTGGACCCAAATCAAAGACCCAAATCTGAAAGCAAATCAAAGACTTCTGTGAAGCCTTGACAGATTACCTCCCAGAAAGAGCTATCTGTCAGTCTCCTTGTTATGTCCATGGTATGTGCCGTAGAATCTCTACTCTGGTGCCAACCTTACTTCCTGGCAGCTTTTGTTTACCAATCGCATTCCTTTATTAGATTGCACATTCCCTGCTGGCAGGGACAACAGCAGATTTCTGTAGGTATCTCAGTGCCTGGGGATGTGCCCTGCCACAATGCAAGAACTGGAAAGATACTTATTAAACAAACCCTTCAAAGCCTAATGCAGATGTCAGCCCTCCAACGAAGCCGTCTCATCAGGTTGTATTGCTCCTCTCTCTATGATAAGACTTACCACTCTCTGAAGACTCACTCCTCACATGTGCAGAGCCCAGAGTAAGAGAAATAGACTATTAAAGTAGGCTTATCCTATGTTACCTACTTTGACGAATTATATTCATGGTGAACTGGAAGACCAAGTTCAAATTTAAAATTCTTGAACTCTTCCAAGTTCCAGTTCATAACCAGGTGGGTGGGAAGGGTCAGTCCTTGCCTATGGCCCACTCCCCTTCTTGTATCACCTTCTTGTACCTTATATGCATGCTGACAAGTACCCCAACCTACACATCCAAGTTCTGACCACATCACTTACAAAGAGCTGCCCTTTGACACCAACACTGTCCTTCCTATTCCCTCCCAGATGTGCTCACATCAGCAGCAGAGATGGACCCAGGTGCTGACCTGCACACGTCCTATAAGCTGACTTGAGCCATCAGGGCAGGGAAGACCAGGGCCCAGGAACCCACAGTGTCTACGGCAAGGTGGTGTGGATGCCAGCTGGGCACCTCACCATAGCTCCCACAGACTCCTCCCCCCACAGAGAAGGCTAATATGGCACCTTTGAAAGGCAGGGCCCAGGGCAGGAGACCTGATACCTGGGTCTAAGGAAGTGGAGTAGAGTCATAGCAGAGTCACTGCACCCTGCCTGTCCTCTCATGAATTGTAAACCCACTGAGGCTTAGAAATTTTCAATGTTACTTCCTGGAAAAGGAGAGGGAGGGCACTCTCATCAGGGTTTCAAACCCACAAAGTATCCACTTCACCCCTAAGAGCTTGCACACGAGACATGCTGAATAAACAGTCATTTCATGAATGAATTAACAAAGACTCCTCTTATATGTTGAACAATTAACAATTCTAGCATTGGGGGTATTTATTGCTAACCCTTCCTTTGTTTCCCAACCTTATAGTCCCTCAAGCTTGATCTCCCCTAAAAGATTTTAAGTTCCTTACAGGTTTTCTATCTCCCATAAAACTCCCAATGTCCTAAACATAATCTGTGCTCAATTAATATTTGTTGCATTTTTTTACAAGTCATCCTAATTAGCATATTGAGGTTTTTATTTTTTCCAGTCATGTCAGTAGTGACACTGTGAGTCGTTACCCAAATGGCAACAGTGACCATCATAACAGAAAGCATCTGAGAGTAATTTTAACCTGTTTCTAGTAGTAATTTATTTTTAATTTTTAAAAACAACTGTAGCTGTAACTGTTTTACTGGTTAAACACAATTGCTGTTGTTAATAGTGTTTGGGCAACTGAAAACTAACAATTGAACCTGTGCTATTGAATCAGTCAGAGGAAAGAGTAAGCACAAAGAATGACAAGTTTAAAAGACAGTATCCGAGAAACCGCATTTGTTTGAAGTTTTGGTGGGGGGGAATATGTGGCTGAAGAAAGACTTAATGATAATCCCCAGAGTCAGGACTTCTCACAACTCCAGGAGAGATTTGGCAACCTCATCAAAACTGAAGCAGCCTTTGATTTTAAAAAGAGACTATTGAGGAGATCATTATAAGGACGTAGAGAGAGCTATACAAGCTTCTTGAATACAACACCAAAGCCACCAAAAAAAAAAAAAAAAAAAAAGAAAAGAAAGAAAGAAAGAAAACCTTGGGAGTATTTATTCCTTTGCCATTTGCCTTCAAGTTTCCTTAAAAGCCTAGAAATCGGAGCAATCTGATCGAAATGAGTCCTGTGCCAGGTGAATCCAGGACAATCTAGGTAGAAGGGTATACAAGAACCTCTGTCCATTAAAGGCTGTTTATTAATGGAGCTTTTTTTTTATAATAGCTTTATTGAGATATAATTCACATACAATCCAATTGAACCACTTAAAGCATGCGATCCAATGGGTTTTAGTATATATTCACAGGATTGTGCACCCATCATCACAACTTAATTTTAGAACATTTCTGCCCCTGCAAAATAGAAACTCTCCTCATTTGCAGTCATTCCCCAATCCCCTGTCCGCCCCTCTACACACACCTCCCCAGGCCAAGTAACCAACAATCTACTTTCTGTCTCTTTGGAGTTTTCTATTCTGGATGCTTCAGATATATGGAATCATACAAAATGTTGTCTCTTGGAATAATGTTTCCAAGGTTTAACCATCGTGTACCATGTATCAGTACTGCAATCCTTTTTAGTGCCTAATAACATTCCCTTGTATAGATACACTACATGGAAACAAGCTTTCAGTTATACCATAAATAAGTCATGGGGATGTAATGTAAAGCACAGGGAAGGTAGTGAATGTGTTACCTTTGTATGCTGACAGACGGTAAATAGACTTATCGTGGGGATCATTTTGTAATACATAAAAATATCAGATCACTATGGTATCCACCTGAAATTAATAGGATATTGTACATCAATTATACTTCAATAGTAAATACTTTTAAACTAAGCTTATATTTTGTCTTATTTAAAAATTCTATCTAATAATTTTATTTTAAAATAAAATTTTATTTTTTAAATAGTTTTTAAAATTTTTAAAGAGAAAATAAAAGTTTAGTGTCTGTTGGTGCTTTTACACAAAGTCTCCTCAGAAGATCTCCAGTTTCCAGACACATGGATATATAATAGAATATGTTCTGTCACTCTGTGAACTTGGACAGGGTACTTCTCTAGACTTCCAATTTCCTCACCTATAAGATGGAAACTCTATTAGTACCTACCAATAGAATTATTAGGATTCTTATAGTCTATTAAAGTCCAGCATAGTGATTCCCCATAGGAAAAACTCATTAAATCTTAGGTTTCATTTTAAACTTGATTGGACTTTTTTTTTTTTTTAAGAGAGAGTATGTGCACGTGCAAGTGTGCACAAGCACGAGTTGGGGAGAGAAGTAGAAAGAGGAAGAGAAAGAATTTCAAGGAGGCCCACATTCCACACAGAGCCTGACATGGGGCTCAATCCCACAATCCTGAGATCTTGACCTGAGCTGAAATCAAGAGTCAGATGCTCAACTGGCTGAGCCACCCAGTGCCCCTGAACCAAATTAGATTTTTAATAACAAAAGAGATGTATGTTTATTCTTACCAGTAAAAAACACAGAGATGAGTTTTTAAATTCATAATCTTTCTCTCAGTCCTCTATTCATTCCCAGAAATTGTCAACATCTTTTCACACTATTCTCTGGACTTACACAAATTCATAAAACAAAATGCACATTAAAAGACACTTTCCCTTTTTCTTTTACCCTAATATATCCTATACATGTGACATTGAAATTTACCTTTAAAAAATTTTTTTTAATCTGGTTATCTTTTCTGGTCAATACATGTACATCTAACTTTTAAGTTTAGTAACCATACCACCTTCCACAGTATAAATGCACCTCAATATATTCACCACTTCCACTCTTGTACATGCAGAGTATGTTCAGGTGTCATTGTAAACATGTTGAAATAAGGCTGCTATTAAGGAAGGAATTAGTAGTTTTCATAACCATGATTTTGCTGTTATCATTATATCCGTATCTCTGCATTCCCAAGTCCAAACTAGCCCCCTTCCCCACTTTGTCAATACCAAGGAACAGAATATTTATAGACCAACAACAGAGAAGCAGATTACCTATAATAAGGGATTTTAAGCAGAAGAAATTTGAGGGAAAATAAACTAACTCAAATGGACAATTCTAGGGACATAGACCCTACAGACAGTGCCCTACAGGGCAGCACAGGGGATTTTGGACAGGAAAGGAAGGACAAATGAGGAGAAAAGGAGAGAGAAGACGATATCAGAAGAGTCAGGGACAGTAAGTTTCCAAAAAAAAAAAAAAAAGATCTGCTCTAAGCCAGGCCCGCTTGGCAGTGGGTGAATTTTTGACGTCCTAGGCAACATAGTCATTTTCCTTAATGTTAGAGATAGCATCCTCTTTTAGATCAACTACTGCTTTCTGGAAACAATTTTTAAATTTTTAATTAATATTTAAACATTTTTAATTAAGTCTAATTACTCCATAAATCAATCAATCAATCAATCCAAAGCTATTCAAAACACGGCAAATGGAAATATATGGTAAAACTGTGTGATGTGCTGAATGAATTTTAATATCATCCCAGAGCTTGACTTTCTGTAAGGCCTCTCTCCATTTCATGGGCAAACCTGCCATTTGAGCATACATATTTATAAAAGCCTCTTAATGAACTCCTGTCAGTGGGGTTTGGTCACCAAAGCACTAAAATAAGATCTGAAAATGATTGAATTATAAGGCATTTTATCCATGGCTTTCTCATGCATGGACTCCAGGGTACCGTACCTTATGGCAGGTTCCAGTGTCCCATGAATGAATTTACTATAAACCTCACAAATGGCACTCCCTTTCCAAGAGCCAAACCAATTTAGAAAGAACACAGGGAAAATGATTCAATTTTTTTTATTTCTGGAAATATATGCTATGTGGAAAGAGTTTTTATCCAGAAGGAAAACTTCTGGATTTTACTGGCTCAGTAAAGTATAAACTGTTTAGTGGCTTTTTTTTTTTAACCTAAGATTAAGCTTTCTTTCGTCTGTTTGCACATGTCAACCAAAAATAGCAGACTCCATATAAGAAAAAAAAATGTGTTTGTACAAAAAAGAAAATTTATACCCCCCAAAGCCATGATCTCCCTTTTGCTGGGGTGGTATTTCATAGGGCTTTTAAATCTAGCGGTTTATCAAATTTCTGTAACACCATGAAAGAGAATAGTGATTGCCTATCAACCCTAAAAACCCTCACAAAATTTGCAAGGGACTCACTAAAGATAAGGAAATGCTGACAGCTGAACACTAGCAATTGCATAGAACCCAGTCAGGTGAACACATATGTGAACCGAGATTTAATATTCTGTTACAAGACAGAAAAATTAATAACTCTTTTAATTGACAGATTCTTTATTTCCTTTTACCAAGGAAGGTATAGATGGTGCCCAAAATAACCTGTATGTGTATTAAATCTTGGCAGCGTGCAGCTATTTCCTCTGTGGTCTTCAGGGTCCTGCCATGCTTCATCATCTACAAGGCAGCACATTTAAATCTTTCAAGGGGCCTTTTAGAACCAGGCCACCCTGTTTCTCTTCACAGGAGATACTGAAAGGTTATTTGTCATGAGCAATAAGGGACCTAGCAAGGTCTGCTGACAGACCCCGAGGAGGCCCACCTGCTCATTCCTAACCCGAGGATTGGGTAGTTTCTGTCGGTGTGGTCTTTCCAACAATGTTGCAATCAACACATTTCACACTTTATCCTCGATAATCAATTTCAGTAACAAGTAGATAGCCATTTAACAGCAAGAGAGTTGTCAATATGACACCAATTCACAGCATTTCATAATGACATCTAACAGAGGCCTTATTGTTAATTCAATAACCACTGCATCATTTATATAACTTGGGAGTTTGAGGCCATGTATCCCTTAGGCTGATCCAGCTCCTAAGTCCGGAAGGCGAAGGTAGGGAAAGAGGAAAAGAGGATGTTGTCTCCAAATGCTCTCCTCCAGCTTCTTCTGCCATCCCCAGCCAGTTCTGCGTGATCAGCCCCCCTTCCTGAGTCAGCCTTCTCCACAGCTCTACTCCTCCTTGGCCCTGCTGTTGCTCTCATGCATTAAAATCTCCCAGGGTGAGTCCACACAACACCACCCAAGCTGGGCCATTTTCCCTAAATTAAGGCTCTTGAACACCTTTTTGCAGGAGGTTGTGAACTCTGGAAGCACAGACCAGGTCTAATTCTTCTCTCTATCTCTAGAGCCTGCCACCAGGATACTGTAAGTTTTCATCAAGTGTTAATATTAATAGCAATGGTAATGATAAATATAGAATAGCAAGCATTTATTGAGCACTTATTTCACACTGAGAACTCTGATCACATTTGCATCATCTCATTTGGTCTTCACAAATGCTCTTCAAGAGAAAGAATATAATCATCCCTACTTTAAAGATGAAGAGACTGAGGTTTAGATAAATCATTTCCTCAAGATCACACACATGTAAGGGGCACCTGAGTGGCTCAGTCAGTTGAGCATCTGACTTCGGCTCGGGTCATGATCTCATGGTTTGTGGGTTCGAGCCCCATATCAAGCTCTGTGCTGATAGCTTGGAGCCTGGAGCCTGCCTTGAATTCTGTGTCTCCCTTTCTCTCCTGACCCTCCTCTGCTCATGCTCTGTCTCTCAAAAATAAGTAAACATCTAAAAATTTTTTTACAAAAAGATCACACATGTAAGTGGGAGGAAAGAGAATGAAACCAGGTTTTTCTGACTCCAGAGCCCAAGCTCCTTAGTCTTTTGATAAATGAATTTAATTATGCATTCAACTCTTTTAACCCTTAGGGGCTGCCAACAGTAATCCCACAGACAGAATAAAATGAACCGTCTACTCCTTGGAAAACTTTCTGGCTACTCTGATTTCTCTCTATCACTGATCATTTTCGGCACCAGAGAACTACATTGCCAGCAGATAATGTTGTTTATGAGATCAGCACTTATCTATTTCGGTGCCATGTAGGAGTGTACCAAACAGTGCACTTGCAATTTTATACTGTGTTCTTCTTATGGTGGGTTCCCATTTAGCCAGTGTCTGACAAGGGAGAACTGAACAAGACCCAGGCGAGGAACACGAAGCAGCACCCCAGTTCTGACTCATTCAACAATCACAATGCCTTTCACATGGTGTTTGTTCTGCTCCCATTTACCTTCCTGGCATAATCACCATCAATTGAGCTTCCAGTTGGTTCTGCACGCTGAGCAGGTGATGAACAATTTCCAGGCGCTAACTTCAACCTGCAAATGGCTCCATCATCACTTCCCCACACATACCCTCTTACGTTCCCAGGTGTTATGTAAAGTTCAGTTACTAAGCTTTCTGGGCTGTAAGCTGCCTGTCTTCCTGGAACTATGTAAGCAAGACGAGAAAACTGTAAGCCATGAGCTTGCTTCTAAGATTTGGAGACTTGAAGCTTAACTGAGGTTTACTGGCAATTGAGTTTGTCCTTATTCCAAATCCTTCCAGCTCTGGCCCCCATTAAGTTTCTTTGAGTACACCCTCTTCTGCTCCCATTTCCCAATACACTAAAGTTTCTTTTCTGGGGCTGAATCATAAATTACAAGGTGTAATCTAAAGGAAAACATTTGTTTTGGAGTCTCATTAACTCAGAGGAGAGTGATAGTGTTTATTCCCAGCTTGATGGAATGGACTCCTGCAGACGTGACAAAGGCCAAGCCCTCTTCCTAATCCTTACACACACACACACACACACACACACACACACACACACACACAACTTGGTTAATATCCACAACAGTGAAAGTACCCAGACATACAGAGGTAGCAAACACTTCACTAAAGACAGTCTCTTACTCTTCAAACACCATGTTTGAAGCCCCTTTTAGTTAATGATTTATTGGCGACCATACATCATTATTCTCCCTATGTGCCAGATATTGTCTCTCAGCTCCAAAACCCAGCCCCTTACACTCTGCTCAGTGATGCTGAGGCTGGGGTGCTACAAATCCGATTTGTCTTT
Source organism: Hyaena hyaena (assembly GCF_003009895.1). NCBI lineage: Eukaryota > Metazoa > Chordata > Mammalia > Carnivora > Hyaenidae > Hyaena > Hyaena hyaena. Next base: position 39,388 of record NW_024081293.1, on the reverse strand, counting down.
TGCCAGGTGACTCTATATTCAATTCTGCCAATAGGGGACACTAGAAGGAAAGTGCAAGGTAGAAGTCAGGAGATTCAACATTCCCGCCTTCCTGTTTGCTTCTTGTACCTGCTAGCATCACCCCACACTGGCCCCTCATCCCAGAAGGGACAGCGGGTTCCAATCTCTTGCTTCTTTGTGCCCGATTCAGAAGCAGCCTTACCCTCCTGATCTGCCGAGGTATCTGCAGCTATGATACCCCCTTCTCAGGTCTGAGTGCCAGCTTTGTGAGACTCTTCTCTGAGCCTCCAGATTCGGATCAACCCCACCCCATCTCTTTGTTCCCCAGCCCTGGGAGTGCCAGCTGCTTTGTGCAATTCTTACCTCTGTGTTACCTTGGTGCTCCCTTTTTGCTTTTTCTAAAACATGTTTAACCCATTCCTTATTTTCAATTTTCTCTGTTTAAAGCCCTTGTGTGGTTTCTGACTGGCCCCAGTAGGTCACCCCTGCATTAACCACTTCCTTTACCCTACCTAATCTCTGAGCAAAATGCTAACCATTTGGTCCCAAAAAACTTGTCTTACACCTGCCATATCTTCTGAGTCTCACAATGTAACACCTGGTTGGTAATTCACATTAATGGATGGAGGTGGAGGAGAGGGCAAGGCATCAAGGATCCTGTACCCCAAGAACCAGAGGCAGAGTCTGAGCATACATTCTTGGTTGTCCCACTTGCGGAATGGAATGCAGAGAGATCAAATAAGAGCAAACCCCCTGTCAGTCTACTTTAAAGTAGAACAAGTAAAGGAAACTTCCTGTAAAAATACTTGGAAAATAGGATCCGAAACTAATGAGCTAACTCACATTTTAATAATCCCAAGAATTCACAATGATCTAAGAAATAGGTAGTTACAGGCACTACCACTAGGCACCAGGAAGAAACTACAGCTCGATATTACCCTATTCCCCAACCCATTCTTTTCCATAATCCATGAAATCCCACCTTTCTTAGCTCACCTCCTAGATTTCTCCAAGGGCCTTGTCTAGAAGTGCAGCGAGGGGAGTGACTTGTGACTCACAGTCTTTATCACTTTAACAAGAAGCAGCTTGTCAGCTACATTTACTCAGAGTGGCTAGCTGAGATAAGAGCTTTGAGAAGATGGAAATATTTCATGAAAAGAACTGAGGAAGGATAACTCTGCTGCACTCAGTAGGGCTTCATCAGACACTCTTGAGTACGAATCTTGGGTCTGCCCCTTTCTAGCCCAAGCCTTGATTTCCTCAGCTGAAAAATGGGAATGATTATGACCTGGTAGGACCTTTGTAAGGGTGAGATCTAACATATGGAATGTCCTTGGCATGATGTCCTGGCACAGTCATTAGGCCATGGACATTTTTATTAAACCTGACTTGATGGGAATCATGTTAATTGTCTCGGACTCTAGCAAAGTCCCATCTTTGTTGTTGTTGTTGTTGAAGTAGCAAGTGTGACCTTGGGCTTTTGTCCTATCACATCTGGGGGTAAAGGACAGAACTGGTGATGCCTTCTCTCCCAGTGCCCCTCCTCTTAGACCATCAGGAAGAGCAACTACACCTCCTTGATCTCCAGAAAAGGTCAAGGGTGCCTGGGTCGCAAAAAGTTTACTTCCCAGGCCTCTGCCCTACCCAAGGGCCATCATGCCACTGTGGTGGCATTTGGGTGATTATAGGAAGCCAGAAGGAGAATTTGGATTTGGGGGATGAACGTAAGAGTGTGGCAGGCTTCACTCAGGCTACTTCCCAGCTCCAATCAGGGCTATCACCTACAAAGGGCCTGGTCACTCTTCCCTCTCTGTTTTCCCATATGCATTTATAATCTAAGTAATTATGTCATTGTATCATTTTTAACCAACACAGTAGGAAGGGCATAGTAAGCCCAACACTGACACATTATAGGCCCTTTCTAAATCACATTAATTCTTGGGGCACCTGGGGGGCTCAGTCGGTTAAGTGTCTGACTCCAGCTGAGGCCATGATCTCACGATTGGTAGGTTCGAGCCCCGTGTCGGGCTCTGTGCTGACAGCCAGCTCAGAGCCTGGAGCCTGCTTCAGATTCTGTATCTCCCTCTCTCTCTCTCTGACCTTCCCCTGCTCACACTGCGTGTGTGTGTCTCTCTCTCAGAAATAAATAAAACATTAAAAAATTTTTGTTAAGTAAATAAATCACATTAATTCTCAAAACAACACCATAAGGTAGTTATTATTACCCATTTTACAGGTAAGGGAATTTAGGCCACAATCAGGCAAGTAACTAGTCAGCTATCACACCCTAATTAAGGGGTAGAGATGAGATTTGAACCCAGGCCTGACTCCAAAGCCCACATTCCTTTCCACGATATGACACTTTTCCATTAAATCTTCCCCACCCCACCCTCAACTCTCTCCCCAACCCTGCCAAGGAAGGCCCTTGGTAATCCTTGGCAGGATCTTCTAGAATTTTTGCTATTCAGTGAGAACAGGGTGAGGGCTCCCAAGCAAATTTCCCAGGTTTCTTCTTCCACTCTAGCTGGAGTATTATTTCAACAGATAATACCTAAATTTTAAATGTAGCCCTTGGATCTCAACAATGAAATATGACACATAAGGACCCATGTACTTTGGATCAGAAATCAAAACTGGCCTGGGGAGATGCAGGCCGAGGGCAAGCAAGGGCTACATCACAGCCTCTTGTACATCCAGCCTTCACTTGATGCCAGGCAGGCTCAGACCTCCTGGCTGCTCTCACTTCTCCTCCAAGTGGACAGGGTTTGTGGGAACCTGTATGTTCCCTTAGATACAGAAGCAGTTTTAGAAGGTTGGGAGGAAAGGGGGCTGAACTTTTTTGTCTTGACTTTCTTGTTTTGCTTTATCCTTTCTCTACACACTTTTTTGTTTGTTTGTTATTGTCGGGGTCCTCCTTTTGATGGACAAGGATGTTATTTAGGGTTAATTTCCTTCAGAACTGGGTTACTTTTGAGCAAGTGATTCAGAGCCTTCTTAAACTCCTCACAATCCCTAACCTCAGGAAAGGCAATGGTTTCTCCATATTGTTGTCCTTTCCTCTCCCTTAATCCACGTCAAAACGATACTGGGGAGAAGGCTCAAATAGACCAGGCTCCCCTGATCCTGGCCACTGAGGCCTTGCCCACCAGCACCATTTGAATCCGACCTTGTTTTTCCCTTCTACCTGCACCTAAGCTGACACAGGACACAAGCTATAGCTGGAAAGGAAACTCGCGCCAGCTACTCCCATGGAAATAAGTGGCCCTGTTGAGACCACTTTGGTGCCCTAGCCAAGTCAAGAACAAGGCTCCTCTCCTGGCCTCATCTTCTTGCCTAATGTCCTTCTCTCCAAGCTGGCTGCTTGTGCACGTCACCTCTCAGCTGACTGTTTACCCAATTCTACTTCAGACAGAAAATGCCTATTCCTGTTGGTCTAATAAAATTTTATCTGCTTTTTCCAAGCCTGAAGGCAGAAGTAATTTTGGTAAAATGTGCTCAATAGCACTAATCTAGTGAGGAGGAAAAAAAACAGGTTTTTAACATCCTGGATTTTTCTCAGACTTTCCTCAGTCATTTAATTAATATTTATTAATTATTAATGCTATTAACACTTCTTTAGTTGATTCGAGAAATACTTACTGAGCAACTACTACCATTAGGGTATGATGCTAGGCACAGAGAGGACACCAGTGAACAAGTTACGAAACCCATCCTTAGTGAAGAAATAAACTCACGGTGGAAAAAACCCACATGGTTAAACAATCTTCACCATGTATAGCTTGCCTGTCATCGGTAACAGAGTCACCAAGCATTTTCCATTAAAACACTAAAAAATTCCTGTGGTAAGACACTAATCTCATCTTATAGGCCATATCTAATCAGTCCTGATCTTGGCAGTCAATTTCCTTGCATGTACAGAGCTGATAACAATGTCCATTAAGACATAACATGGAAAAGTGTTTTCTTTTCCCTAACAGGCAAGCATGGAAGAGTTTCCATGATCCATTACACATACTGACAGCTTTTCTGATCCAAAACAGCTGTGGCCCTGAAAAGACTGAGGGCTGTGTTTCGATTCTGTTTCGGGGCCAATTAAGAGCCTGGCCTTTGTGATGCCAATGTTGGCACCTCTTCCGTGTCCCTCACTGGCACCTTCTCACATGTCCTTTTTCTGTTTGTTTATGTACATCCTCCTGACAACAGAATGGGCCTGGAGGCAAAAACCAAATCCAAATGGTCTGGAGAAGCAAATCCTAGCACAGAGTCTCCCACCCCCTGGGTCTAACTGAAGTGACGGTCCCTGCAGTGGCTTCAGATCAATCCTGTTTCCTGTATGCAGAGATAATTAATGAGATGGGGGGGGAGGGGTGGTTCTCAACAACTGGAAAGGCACTCAGCTGAATGTAGCAAAGACATGGCCCAGCCTTTCAGGGAACTCGCAATGTAAAGCCGAAGACCAGCACATGAATTTATTCAAACTCAAAAATACAGAATTGTGGTTGGAGGAGATGAAAAAAATTATACTTTGAGGTTAATAATTGACCCTGTCTCATCTAATGAGATAAATATACAACAGGGCATATATGAATTATGCTGGAAATGACATACTAGAATAAAAAAGAGAAAAAAAACTAACCTTCATACATAACTTGAACACATGCCTTTACTTGGATCATCTATTTAATTCTAAGCTGTCGTGCTCACTGGGCCTCTTTATCATGCCCTTCGTTACAGGTGAGAAAACTGAGAGTCAGAAATAGCAAGTCACCTGCCTGTGAAGCCACAAGAGGTGAACGACCACCTTTGGACTTGACCTGCACAGCCTGCGTGCAGGCCAGACTTCCCCCGGAGAGCACTGGCATTGTCTTGGAGGCTGAATAAAGGCTCTTATGCCCTGAGAGGCACATGGAAGGCCAATGAAAAGGAAAATGAAAGGACAGAGGGAGCGGCAACGTGACCCACATGAATTGGAGCCAGGTAAAAGGCAGGATAAAGAATGCAGAGAAAAGAAAGCTAAAAGATAATAAAAGAGCATCTGATTTCACTCAAGATTTGGTGGCACTGGTGACTGAGTCTCTCACCTTTGTGACCTCCTCCCCTCTCCCTGTCCCTCTCTGTGCTCTTCTTTCTTTGCTCTCCTAGAGAGCTACCCCCGACCTCTCCAGCACCACATACTCACATAGCAGGGCACATAAGTGCGGCCAGATGTTAAGCACAACTCTTCCTCTCTTCCTGCAATCTCAGAGTTTTAGAAGAGTCCCCCAAAAAGCAAAACCATAGTTTTAAAGATGCTAGACCATTCTTGCAAGACTGACAAGGGGGTAGGGATTGGCCCCTAAGCCCTCCTCTAGCCCATTCAAGAAACTGAAGCTGGCAAGTCAGGAGAGAGGATTTCTTTGGAGATTGTTACCAGTGCAATGTGCACTTTCCACCCTGACCTGGGCCCTAGAGAAGAGGCTTGAAGGGGACCATGTGAGAGCTTGGCCTGCATTTCCTGGATTATAAAGGGCATAGACATTGGTCTATGACTCACACTTGCCTCTGCAAGAATCTATCTCAGGCACATATTAGATGCTCAATAAATATTTGTTGAATGACTGAATAGATGAATGAGTGAATGAATGAACACCTGAAAAGTGGAAAAGTGAGAGGCTGTAACCCAACTAAAGAAGAGACAGGCAGAGGAGACATGCACATTAGTACACAATAGTTACAAAAAGCACATCAACATGTGCTTGCACAAAAGCTTATGGAATGAACGAACACAGTGAGGAAACCAAGGTTATATGTCAACTAAACATGCTTTTATCATATTAGACATTTTGGCAGAAAACCCCACCATGGCCCGGGAGTTCTCCCCATCTTCCTTAAATAGCTCTGGCCTCAATCCTTAGGAAGAAGACCAGAGAAAACACAGGAAACATTCCAGATTGAAAAAAAAAAATCTCTGGACTTAAAAGTGGTTATTTCTGGTTAATAAGAAATTCTGATCCCTGAGTCTTCATTGACTTGCTTCTGTCCTGGTGTGATTCTTTCTTTTACTCCTAAATGTTCTACTTTAACCTCAGTCCAGTCCTTGCTACATTATAACTGTTGACAGTAGAAAGGAAAGGTGACAAAATCTCACTCCCCACTCCAGTCAGCACACTGAGAACCTTGTGCAGCACATCAGCCCAGAGACCCAGGTAAAGTCCCCACCGTTGTTTCGGCAGTGAGCAACATATGTATACATCAGCTCTTTTAACAAGACTCTGTTTACTTCTTGCGAAAATTCTCCATCACAAGTAGTGAAACTGCATTTATCATCTATCCTAATGCCCCAGAACAATTCCTGAACTAGACTCTGTATCTGTGCTCCAAGATTCTCCATAATGAGTAATGTGCTTCCATAAATACATCCAATTCAGCTAGAGCAATAAAAGAGAAGTATGGATTTTCATGCAAACATACATTTGAAAAATCAAATGTAAATGAGGATCATCAAGGTGTGCCTTTGCACTTGGATTTTGAATGCCTTTCAGTGGGATGGATTCACCAATCCTTCTGATGCTCTCATGAAGGAGGAAGATCAAACCAGGCTCTGACAGTGACCCACACCAAATCCCACCATACTTCTAATATCCAAGTGATCAAATGAAAGCAGCCAGGGTAAACAAGTACAGGCTATGTGATTTTCAAGATCTATTTATCCAGTCCCATTTGGAATAGGGAGAGATTCCAAAGCAAGGAAATTCCAGAAGGCCCCATATGAGGAGCCAAGCCTTTGATATAACTTTCTGTCACTCCTTGCTTCCCCATGCAAATCTCTCATTACTCCATCCAAATAACTTTCAAGACCACAGCTTCCTCTATGTCTTGCAAAAAGAAATTTGTGCACTTGTACTGGGGTAAGCGGTGTACTAAGTACTTGCCCTCACTCCTCCTGTCACCTGAAAGGAAGGAGGCCTGAACCCATCAATAGCTCAGTTCAGCTTGCTCCTGAATGGAAAGGGGAGGATCAAAGGACCAGAAATATTCATTTATGAGGAAAAGCAAAAGAATTAAATATGCAGAACTTGGCCAAATGACGCCTGAAGGGAGAAATAAATACCAATGAGCATTTGAAGGGTGTAACCAAACACCACAAAAAGGCACTTTTTTAAAAAGATGGTTCGAGTGGTTATAACTAGGAAAGACTGAGGAAAGCAAAGGAAAATGCGAACTTTAAAAAAAAAATTCTATCTCAGCAAAGACTACAATACAGAGGAAATTGCTATCAATACAACCTCCAAACTAAAAGCTTCTACTCTCTCTACAATTCCTATGTTTCCACTTTCAATCCATTTTTCAGATGTGCTTATTTTGACTTGGAAATATAAACTTGAGGGTCGCCTCTTGGGTCTATATTTCCTATGTATTTTCTGCATATACTTTGTTGCCTATGGTGTCTGTTTTCTCTGTACTTCCTGTATACACTCCCTATTGCATGATTCGGAAAAGACCTGATCTTGTGGCACTAAAGGCCAACAGATGTGCATCATTTCTAGAACAAACAAATAACCTCAGTAATGAAGATTTTAGAAATAAAATACCAACCAAAGAATCCCTCCATGTCACTGACTTCTAAAACCTCAAACAGACCTGAAGCAAGTTCTGGAACAGACCTAAGTGCTTCTCAGTCTTTTCCAAGCTCTCTGGAGGGGAGATGGGTGAAGTCAGCTGAATACAGCCAGAAAATACATCTTAACAGTTTTCTCCTGAGATATACTATATGGCAAGTCCTTCTGGAATTTCTAGATGGAAAGAAATATGTACAGTGAAAACAGCTTTTCTGAGAGTCTTTCGACACATTTATTCCCAGATGGGCTCAGTGCAAAAGTGAAAATTACATTTTTAAGGAGTGAAAAAATTTCAACAAAGGTTTGGTTTAAGTTTAAACTCAAGATGCAGGGCTCTCTATCACCTGATTGGTTTATGAGGGGGTCTAAGCTTTAGTTACAAGCTCTTATTTAGCTCATGCTCTGCAGCAGACGGGACACTGAACTGGCAATTTGTAGAGTTCATATTCCTCCTTCATCATTTAAATATCTGAATGACCTCAGATAAGTCACCTTTTTTTTCCAGACCCATTTCCTTATATCTAAAAGATGGAATTAGACTAAACTGGTGGGGTTTTTTTTAACCATTTTTTTCTTAGGCAGCAGAATCCTTTTTTAAACATAATATTACAGTAAAGTCCAATAATTTAAACTATATCAAGATCTGGTTAGGGGTGCCTGGGTGGCTCAGTCAGTTAAGCACTCAACTCTTGATTTCAGCTCAGGTCACAATGTCACAGCCAGTTGTGAGATGGAGCCCTGTGCACGGCTCTGTGCTAACAGCACAGAGTCTGTTTGGGATTCTCTCTTTCACTCTGTCTCTTTCTCTGTCTCTCAAAATAAATAAATTTTAAATAATCATTTTTAAATCTTTCTGGTTAAAACAAAACTGAGTGGCCCAGAACTTGACACTACCCACAAATCCAACACTGCAAATCATGACCCTCAGTACCCCCTCAGAAACCGCTGAGGCACCTCCCATGGGCCACCATCCTTTCCCAAGGAGAACACTTTGGAAGTCACTAGATTCTGCAGTTTTCAGGTCTTTTCCAACTCCCATTCTCTGTGGATTTAAATAGCATCAAGCAAAGCAGCAAGCTGGGTGATAGTGACACAGTTGATCCTCAAGACCCTGGTGTTGAATGGATTAAAATGACAGGAACAGGGGCGCCTGGGTGGCTTAGTCGGTTAAGCGTCCAACTTTCGCTCAGGTCATGATCTCACAGTTTGTGGGTTCAAGCCCCGCGTCGGGCTCTGTGCTGACTGCCAGCTTAGAGCCTGGAGCCTGTTTCAGTCTGTGACTCCCTCTCTCTCTGACCCTCCCCTGCTCACGCTGTCTCTCTCTCTCTCTCTCTCTCTCCTAAAAATAAATAAAACATTAAAAAAATAAAATAAAATAAAATGACAGGAACAGGTGGCCCAAGGGGCACCTGGGTGGCTCAGTTGGTTGAGCATCCAACTTCAGCTCAAGTCATGATCTCACAGTTCATGAGTTCAAACCTCACGTCAGGCTCTGTGCTGACAGCTCAAAGCCCAGAGCCTGCATTGGATTCTGTGTCTTCCTCTCTCAAAAATAAAACATTTAAAAAAATATTTTTAATATGAATAAAGTTCAAAATCTAAAGAAAGCATACCCAGAAGACAAAGAGGTGTAAGAACAAAAACAAAAAGTTGACATCCAGTCTCTCTTGCTCTCTCTCGCTCTCTCGCTCTCTCTTCACCCCCATTCCCTCTCTTCATCCCTCTCTCTTCCTTTCCTTTTCTGAGGAATCACATTCCTCAGACCAAGGCCAGAGAGGACCCAAAGGACAGACAGTTCCCCGAAGTCATGCCTCATAGGATATTACACAGAGAAATAGGTATTGAGGAACTGGGGCCAGGTAAGCCAAAACTCAGAGAGGCAGGCCCAGGGAAGTTCTAAAATCAAGTACAGAGGATCAACCAGGAGGAATTCAGGTACCGCATTTGAGGTGCCTCTAGCCTCAGATTTAAACACTTTGGGAAGAGAAGGGTGCCCAGGGGAGTCCAGAGCAGAGAAATCTGAATGCTTGCCCAAAAGCTCACTCAGGAATTTAGGCTGGCTTCACGGGAAAAGGGACTGCTCATCAACAAGTTGTCCAGCTTGAAGATGATACTCTTACACATGTTGTTAGGCTTGTCCCACCCATCAGGGAGCAATTTGGCAGAACTATCAAAATATAAAATCTGTATACCAATTGACACAGACATTTCACTACAAGTGTATCTTCCAGATAGACCTGCATGTGCACACAAAAATCTCTCTGCAAAGATGTTCACTGAAGCATGTTGCAATCACACAAGACTGAAAACTACCTAAATACTGATTTGTTGGGATGTGATGAATGTATTTAGGTTTGCTCATACAGTGGAATACTCTGTAGTCATTAAAAAAAAATGAGTCAACTCTATATTGATGACAAGGAAAAAGCTTTAACATCTAATGTTAAGTAAAAAGAGCAAGGTACAGATATTATGTACAAAATGGTCCATTATATCTTGTGCAAACATGATACATACATATATATGTTTGTATATTCATGGAATATTTCTAGAAAGACACATACAAAATGCTAATAATGGTTGCCTTTAGGAGAATGTTTGAGGTGAGGAAGAGGGAGATATGTCTGGCAGGAAAAGACTTTTTTTAAATGCCCTTTCATACACTGATTCCATTTGTCTTTTTAATGTGCATAGAGGCATTTATAAAAAAACAAAAATAAGAATGTGTATTAGAACAAAACATGTCAAATTGATGTACCTTTCAAGAAATCATTGTATGCTTTAGTAATTCAAAGATTAGTTGTTATCTTTATGGAAAAGTAGAATAAAATGGGGAAACTGGCTTAATCACTAAGACCTGTACCACAAACCCATTTAATGATGGTGAGCAATGAGAAAAGTACTGGATATTAAAGCAGAAGACCAGGTTTCCAGTCATGTCCTCACCATCTCATTCTATATATTCTCCCAGGGCCATCACACTGGATCTTGTTGTTTCAACTATTGTCTTTGGGTTGACCGCCCCTAAATCTAAATCTGCAGATCAAATCTGTCAAAATAACTAAAGACTCTTCTATCCTGTTATTAAATATAGCACCACCACTCCCCGCCGAATCACCTACTGACACTTCAAACTTAAAATGTCCAAACCTCCCTCATTTATCTCCTGCTCTATTTCCATCTTGAGAAATGACAGATACCCAAGTCAGGAACCAAGTTGGCTTCCTCCCCACCCCCAACCTCATAAATGGCTGCATGAGCTAGGTGGTCTCCAGCTTCCTTCCCTCCTCTAAGAAGCATCATCTCTGGGGTGCATGGGTGGCTGTCAGTTAAGCATCCAACTTCGGCTCAGGTCATGATCTCACGGTTCATGAGTATAAGCCCTGCATCAGGTTTTGTGCTGACAGCTCAGAGCCTGGAGCCGGCTTCAGATCCTGTATCTCCCCCTCTCCCTGCCCCTCCCCTGATCACACTCTGACTCTGTCTCTATCTCTCTCTCAAAAATAAATAAACATTTAAAATATTTTCAGAAGCATATTCCCGGCATTATCATGGTCATAAGCTTGGACTTTGGACTCCAAATCCCAGCCCTACTGACCTATGACTTTGTGACCCTGGGCAGTGTATTCAATCTTCTAAACCCAAATTTCCTCACCTGAAAAATACAGGTACTAATTCTGTCTGCCTTGAAGGGTTTTATGAGAAATAGAAGACGGCTCTAGGGACTTAGCACAGGGAACACTCTATCTGATGTGCTCCAACCCAGCTATGCTCAGCCTTTGTTCCTAGTTCAGGCTGCCAACCAATCTACATGGACCTTCCTGCTCTGCTTAGTGTCTAGCACATCAGCTGGTTTCATTCCTTTACAACATACATCATAATAGGTAATTACCTTGAACATTAGTTCATTTATTGTCTGTCTCGCCCCAACTAGAATATAAACTCCAGGAGGTTGGTGATTTTATTTTTCACGCTCACCACTCTGGTTCTAGCCTCTAATACAGTGGCTGGCTGATGCAATTTATTGGATGAAAAATGAATAAAATGGTGTTAGCTGCCAGGTGTTGCTGACCCACACAACAACTGATAACATTTCTCTCATAGAGTGGCTGTAAGAACTGCTAATCCAACTTTATAGAGGCTTAGAACAGTTAAGTGTGTGCCCAAAGTTTCCAGCTATTAAGTGGCAAAGTCAGGATAAGAACCCATCCCTTTTTTTTCACTCCAAACTCTGTTCTCTCAACCACTAGACTATTCTAGGGCAGTGTATTCCCTTGACTGGAGTTACATACCTACAACTCCTGCCTGGCTCCTAATTACATGCCTCAAACAACAATCATGTTTGACCTTTCAATTCTACATTGCCTGAAACACCACTAATGGGAAATCCTATAATGAATGGGAAACCTCAGTAATCTATGCTATTGCACATTTATCCCCTGCAGTCCCCTCCTGCTGACCCTTGAAAGGTCTTTGCTGGAGGCAGAAAACAGAAGACATTCTGGAGCCGTACAACATTTTGAAACATCCCGGGTGAAGCACAGAATTATTCACAATTACCAAATAACAAAAGTGACTGGTTGTCATTTGAATATCACCTAAGTCATAAGAAGTAGTAACATGGAAAGTCTTATTTCATTTGGAGAAGGAAAGAAAAGCAACTAAAAAGAAACACTGAAATCTCAGAGGCTGATTAAAGGCTCAGTGTGTTGTCATTTTTGAGGTTATGTAAAGTTTATGAGCATTGCCTGACTTAATGCCATTGTTGTTATTGAGCTATACTGCATTTGAAAAGTTCCTGCCTATAAAGCCCACAAAAATACAAGAGGTTGTGAATAATTCCTTTGTTTTTAGATAGAAGCTCTACTAGCAAGCAGGAAAAACCTTTTAGACACAAAGGTTCAGAGAAATGTAAACACTGTCTTGGCCAGGATACTAATAATATGTAGCACTGGTCTTAGAGGAGCAAATCACAGAATAAACAAGCACCTGTTATTGATTAACTAATCATATGTATGTTCTGGGGAAGATGTCTTTGAAGCCTACGGTGAAAACACTCAGCAAGAAAAAGCTTCCACATTTCTGTTTTGCTCTTATACAACAGAATGGGAAGATAATAGTTTGCTTGTGCTCAAAATCCAAAAAGCATATTTGGTCACCTTAAAAAAAAAATTGCTCCATTCTCCTGGTGAACAAGCTAAGAAATATGGTTTAGTTTTACAAATCAGTTCATTAAAAATTTGTAATGAATTCTATCTCCAAAGAGTCAAACTGGGTGTCCTACAGGACAAACACAGCTCAGTGAAATGCTATTTTGGACACATGTAAAAACTGTCAGCAGTTTGATCTACACATACAAATCTTACAGAAACAGGACCCAAATTCACTGGCATCTCATTTAATGGATCTTTCCATGACAGAGATCTTTAATAGCTGAAGAAAGTGTCAATGGCACACAGCAGCTCCAACATGCTAGAGAACAGGGTTTCTCAAAATGTGTTTTGTGAACCACTTTTTTCATGACTACTTTGGAAGGTTCTAAAAACACAGATTTCCAGGACCTCACCTGAGTCCTAGAATTTCATGGATTGGGTCCATTGCTCTGCAAAACAAAAACAAAAAACCCTTTTTGGGTGAACATTTTACATTCTAACATTTGAGAACCACTGGATTATAGAAATGAGGACACCTGCTCAGACCAAGAAACCTAGGCTTCTCATATCTATGTGATGCAGAACAAGATGTAGACAATAGCAAAAACAAACTTCCACTTTGGTGGAAACAAAAAGGGAAATATCTTCATAGAATAATTAAAACTATACTTTACAGACACTTCATTTCACCTTTTTCTATCCTTCCTTCAGTAGGAAGTGCCTTTTCCAGGCACAGAAGTCTCACTTCCTCTTACTATAAGAAATAAATGGTCATTTTATGCACACTAAAACTAATAAACAGGTAGAACAATGGATTTAGAGACATAGGGAAATGATGAATCAAGTTCTGGACATTAGTTCATAGAACAATTATTAATTAAGTACCATCTCCAGTTTGAGCATTGTAGGGTCATCCAAGTGGAATTTTCCTTTGGGCAGCTAAGTATTCTGGTCACATACTCAAGAAGTCTAGAGTCAACAACATATAAGTGATACTAAAAGCCTTGAATATAAAGTGTGTAGAATGGCAAAAGGAGAACAAGCACAGAAATTCCGGGAGCATCTGAAATAAAATTTCCCAGGAAAGAACCAAGAGAGCTGAGAAAGTGACATGGAAACCAAAGAAAAAAACGTCAAGAGAAAAGAATGACTGACACTGTCAACTACACAAGAAAGAGCATATTATCTAAGTCCAGGAAGTACCTAGTGAATCTGATAACTGGATCACTGGTAATCTCTGTAAGAGATGCTTCTACAGAATACTGTGGTAGAAAGTCAGACTGCAGAAATTTGAGGAGCAACAGGAAGATTAGGAAGTGAAGATAACAGGAATAATACTTGAAGAAGTCTGAATGGGAAGGAAGAAGTTGTGGTAGTCAGAGAGCAATGTTTAAGAAGGAGGATACAGGTACTTATCTATGTACCAAGGTAAAGAATCAGCAGAGAGAGGAATAAATATATAGAATGGAGTGAGGATAATGGATGGACAAGCTCCAGAGAGAAGAGGATATGTGATATAAAAGCACAGAAGGAGAATTGGCTTCAAATTCAGAAAAGAACATTTTACTTGGATGCTAGAGTGAGGGATAAGGGGAAATTTAGGTGCAGATGAGTTTGCACGTGAGGAAGGAAGGAGAGAAATGAAGAAGGTCACAATAGAAAACCTCAATTTTCCCTCTGACATAGGAAAAAAGGGGGCATCTGTTTAGATAAAAGGTGGAGGGATTAGAGTAGACAGTTGATGACAATAAACTATTTGTAAAAAAATAAAATAAAATAAAATAAAATAAAAAATAAAAAAAAAAGGGCGGAAATGGTGGGGGAAAAGGAGAGAGGCAAACCATGAGAGACTCTTGAATGCTGACAAAAACTGAGGACTGATGGATGTGGGGGGGAGGGGGGATGGGCATGGAGGAGGGCACTTTGGGGATGAGCACTGAGTGTTATGTGGAAACTAATTTGACAATAAACTATTTGTAAAAAAATAAAATAAAATAAAATAAAATAAAATAAAATAAAATAAAATAAAAAATAGAGTAGACAGTTGAGACGGTGAGAGGATTTGGAATAGCTATGATAGGAAATAGGAAAGGAAGTTGAGCAGGGGTGAGGGAAAAGGCTGATGAGCTGAGGTGAGGCCCAGTTAAGGTCAGAGGCCATTAGATCAATTGTATGACTGTGCAATTCTCTCCAGCAATTCAGTATCCTGTGACAGAAGTAGAGAAGACCACAATGGTGAGCACATTAAGTAGGGTAGAGGTGAACGTCATGAGAGTCAAAGAGGCTAAATAATTTTAGGTGGATATGGAAATGGAAATTGAAGGCAATCAGGAAATGGAATGAAAAATAAACCTATACGCTAGGTTCCAAAGTCCCCGTAAATGTTGGGTAAGCCAATATTTATGATGAGGAGCAGGGGAAGTAGCATAGCTAGACCGCATAAATTTCAAAGGAAAAGAGACTCTTACATGAGGATCCAAGAGAAATGGTTTAGTGGGACATGAAGAAATACAAACACCTCCCTTGGCCTACTGATGTGTGGAATATAAAGTATTTCCTCAAAAGGGCCACTGAGGAAGCAGGTTCTAGGGAAGAATAAATTTCAGTTAAAGTGAAAGGTGAAGAGAATTTCTGTAAGAAGTCTAGGATATTGAGAAGTTAATTTAAGATAAAATGAGTTTTTGGGGGTGCCTGGGTGGCTCTGTAAGTTAAGAGTTTGACTTCAGCTCAGGTCCTGATCTCACAGGTCGTGAGTTCAAGCCCCACTTCGGGCTCTTTTTTGACAGCTCAGAGCCTGGAGCCTGCTTCAGATTCTGTGTCTCCATCTCTCTCTGACCCTCTCCTTCTCATACTCTCTCTCTCTCTCTCTCACTCAAAAATAAATAAACATTAAAAAAATTTAAGAGATTTTAAAATAAAATGAGTGTTGAAGGATGAAAAAGAGGGTGAGATGGGAGTAAACATAGGGTATGGGTCAATGAGGAGGGAGTTCACGGGGAGGAGGGTGAGAGTTCAAAAGAGGCTCTTGCTCTTAGTCTCCACTCCATTCAATTACAGCCAACTTTTAATTGTTTGGTTCCCCCCGCCTCATATCCAGCCTTCCCCCACCATTGTCCCTTCAACATGACTGACCATGGCTTCCTCGTTTATATGGGAAAACCTTTTTTCTACGTGTTCGTGGCTGCTTAGAGGAATAGACCCAGGCCCACCTTAGTCTAATAGATGCCCTATTTCTAACTCAGGATCTGAGTCCTGTTCTTTGTCCACCATTTTTCCTTGCCTAAGTTTTCATCATGATCTAAGCTCCAAATTTTTTCTCTGTCCTCACCTCTGGAATAAGATCCTGGTCTCTGATCAAAATTCCCTGGAGCATGATATCATGTTCAGTTTAACAGAGGCCTGCCTCAGCTGGCTTTCTGCAAATACATCTTTAGTATTTGATGATCCTGCACACACTCAAAGGGCCACAAATTATGACCCTTCCTGTACCCTGCTGAGATATAGTTCACTGCCTCACATCCAACCTCTTTCAAGGATTTTCCTCCTTCCTCTCCCTTATTCAGTTTTCTGGCATTACTGGGGAAATGATGTCAACCCCATGCTAATTGTGATATGAGGGAGTGGGGTAAACCACTCCGATATCATCAGTCAGGATGCAAATTAAACCCACTTAATTGTGTGACTGTTGGGGAGGCAGCAGCTAGGTACAGTCAGATATGTGCCATAGGCTTTAGGAGGACAAATTTCCAAATCCTCAGATCATATTTCCATCAATATGATCACATTGTCTGAGACTCTTGATAGAGAAGAGGGAACAAGAGGATTAGGAAATGTCTGAAAAATTAAATTCCAACAAGACTATTACAAATGCATGACGAGGTACAAACAACCAACTCTTGACAGAAAAATACAAATAGCCATAAACATAAAAATTGTTCAGTGTTGCCTGCAATCAAAAGAATGCAAATTATAACAATAGGGCCCCATTTTTCACCTGGACAATTAGCAGAAATTTTAAAAACTGTTGTGTTAATTTGAATGCAGGAAAGGTATCTGGGTGGCTCAGTCAGCTGATCATCCAACTTCAGCTCAGGTTATGATCTCACTGTCAGTGACTTCAAGCCCCACATCGGGCTCTGTGCTGACAGCTCAGAGCCTGGAGCCTGCTTCGGATTCTGTGTCTCCCTCTCTCTCTGCCCCTCCCCTGCTCACGCTCTGTCTCTCTCTGTCTCAAAAAAAAATAAACTATAAAAAATTTTTTAAAAAAATATTTGTAATCATTTTTAAAAACTTTTTAATGTTTTTTTATATTTGAGAGAGAGACAGAGTGTGAGTAGAGGAGGGGCAGAGAGAGATGGAGACACAGAATCTGAAGCAGGCTACAGGCTTTTCAGCAGCTGTCAGCACAGAGCCCAATGTGGGGCTCAAACTCACAATGAGATCATGACCTGAGCTGAAGTCAAACGGTTAACTGACTGAGCCACCCAGGTGCCCCAAAATATTTGTAATCATTAAGAATAATGTTTTTGCAAGAATAAATAACATGGGAAAAGAATCATGATATATTGGTAGGTGAAAAAGTTTACAAAAGGTCATGTATGTTATGTTCCCAATTTTGTAACTATAGGTATTTATTTACATATGTTCACACACACATACACATATATAGTGTTTGTATAGATATGTACTGAAAAACTACTGAAAAGACATCGAAGTGTTAACATTAATTATCCCTGGGAGTTATGGTAATTTTTCCTTATTTACAATTCTCTCTACTTTCACACTTTCTACAATATAAAATTAATACTTCGGTATTTAGAGGAAAATATTTTAAAACTGATTCTTTTGGAAGATGGAGCAATATAAGTGAAATAAAGCAGAGAAAGACAAATACCATAGGGTTCACTAGTACAAGAAATCTTAAAAACAGAACAAACACACAAACAAAAAAAGCAAACAGACTCTAAATACAGAGTGGTTGCCGGTGGACAGAGTGAAACAGATAAAGGGGATTAGAAGGTACAAACTTCCAGTTATAAAATAAGTAAGTCATGAAGATGAAAGTACAGTGTAGAGAAACATAGTCAATGCTATTGTAATAACACTGTATGGTGACAGATTGTAACTAGATTTCTGGTGGTGAGCACTAAGTATAGAATTGTTGAGTCAATACATTATATACCTGAAACTAATATAATATTGTATGTCAATTATACTTCAATGATAACATTTTTTTAAAAAGAAAAAAACTGGAGTAAGAAAAGCAAGTTCACAGCATAAGAGAGAAAAAGGGGAGAAAAGATAACTACCAAGGACAATATGAATATAAAAAGAACTTGCTAATATATTAGGGCTGTAGACATAATTCAGAAGATGAAGACAAGACACATCCAAAGATGAATATGAAAGACTGGCCAAAAGACTAAAATACCTGGTCAGAAAGTGGAAGCCAAAAGTGACCTGAGGCCTACATCATTTGGAAGCACAACAAAAGCAACCATTTTTCTTACGTTTACACTCAGAAGATCAAGAAAGGTGTAAGTGTTATTTGGGGCAAATGGAGTAAAACTAATATAACTTGTATTTCCCACTGCATGCAAACATGGAAATAACAACAGGCAAACAGGCAATAATAATGGACACAAACACTCTTCCTCTGGCTTCACCCCTACCCATTCTGTCGGACTTTTGACACACACACACACACACACACACACACACACACACACACACACCCCAGAAGTTCCTTTCATATGGCTTTTGGAACTTCCAAGTCCAAATAGAGATAATACCAAGTCATCCAGTTTTCATTGCTGTAACTGCCATTTTTCTCCTTTCCTGCTCTGGTTCTCCGTAGAGAGTCTCAGACTCTTAGGTTAGACTCTCTCACCAAAGGCAGCAGGTACTGCTATTGCCTAAAAAGCCATTACCTGTGTCAATATCTTTCCTACTGATAACACCAGTGCTCACAGCTTGCATTCTCAAAGACCCACAAAAACTACTAAGAAATGGCCCTTTCAGATTTGCTTGCTCACCCTGGGCTTGGGCATAATTTAGGGAGAGGGCTAGGCCAGAGGACAACTGTAATGACACATGGGGGACTGTGCTCAAAATCGCCCCTTTTGATAATTGGCCCATCCTCCTTGGACCAACTTCTTGGCCTCCAAGTAGTCTGTCCTTCTGTCATTTCTGCTAATTCTATCCCTGGAAGATCCTCAGATCTTCAAATAAAGAACACTGTAGCATTGGCGCCATAATTGTTTGGGCGTGCAAGCTTGTATCTAACTTCGAGGAAGACTATAGTCTAAAGCTGAGATTCTTGCTGGGCTAATGAAGGACAGTCAGAAACCATGACTCTTTAGCTTCAGTTTTGCTTCCAGCTTATCAAAGAGATCTTCTGGAAATGGGGACCAAGAAGAAATGAAAACCTATGATAAATGAAGAGCCAGGAGTTATTACCTAGATATTCAAAGTAGTTATGTTCCCTGGCTCTGACAGGTCACGTACTACTTTGTGAAAATCTGCAAACAAAATGGCTGGATCGTAATCAGTAATTAGTGAGGATTCATAGAAAATCACAGGAGGGGTGCTGGACCCAGCCAGTCCCACTTTTTTTTAATTTTTTAAAATATTTTACTTATTTCTGAGAGAGAGAGAGACAGCAGGAACAGAGGAGGGCCAGAGAGAGAGGGAGACACGGAATCTGGAACAGGCTCCAGGCGCTGAGCTGGCTATCAACACAGAGCCCAACGCGGGGCTCAAACCCACAAACCGGCGGATCATGACCTGAGCTGAAGTTGGACACTCATCCGACTGAGCCACCCAGGTGCCCCTAATTAAGCATATTTTAACTATGGCCCCATAGCCAGTCCCATTTTGAAGCACAGGAAAGAAAGAGGATTCGCAAATGTGAGAATGGTGAATTTGAGTACCACGTGGGCAATATTCTAGTTTTTTTTTTTAATGTAGTAGCTGCTTATCTCAGTCTACACACTCAAAAAATTTACCTTTCTTGATTTTTCACAACTACTGAATTTCTCAGTCTGAGCACTCATTTCCAGGCTAATGGAAAATTTTAACTTCACTGTTTTCTGAGATTACTCCCTTATCCCTGTGTTACACAGAACCAAGATATAAGACAGAAAGAGTAGAGTATTGGATGCAGGTGGAAATCTACTTCCCTAGTTTCCTCTGAGATACACATTGTCTCTGTTCTTGTGGCCATTCGAGGTCCAAAAATGCTAATCTTTCAGGGTTAAAAAAAACAGTAATCACTGATAATTAATTCTGCTGTACCAGGTTTATTGCATTTTTTTAAATGTTTTATTTATTTCTAGGAGAGAGAGAGAGACAGCGTGAGCAGGGGAGGGTCAGAGAGAGAGGGAGTCACAGACTGAAACAGGCTCCAGGCTCTGAGCTGGCAGTCAGCACAGAGCCCGATGTGGGGCTCGAACCCACGAACCGCAAGATCATGACCTAAGCGAAAGTCTGACGCTTAACCGACTAAGCCACCCAGGCGCCCCTGCATGCTTTTTTTCCATAGCATAATGATTATGCTATCTCCAGGGTATCAAGATTTCAATAGAAGAATCTAACAGGTTTTCGTGATGTTTCTGACAAAATGGATAAATGTGGCTGGATTCCAGCATAATCAATATATTTATAACCTAGCTAATCATGATAAAAGATGAGAGGCAGTCTAGGTCAGTTGCTAAGAGTACAGATTCTGAAATCTGAATGTCTAGGTTCAAACTCCATCTATTTCACTACTATAGATGTACCCAGGGGAAGGTACTTAATTTTCCCCCACCTCAGTTTTCTCATCTTTAAAAATGGGGATGATAATAATTTTACCTTTGTGACAAGGACTATTAATATTCAGCAAATACTTAGTGCTTTGGTAATTTATCAGTCCTCATGGATCCAGATGAGGTCTTATGACTAATATAGGCTAATGGGAGGTGAGTGGAAGAGAAAGATGTGAGCCAATTCCCACCTTGGCCCTTAAAAACATCCACTGGATTCCTCCATTCTCTCTCTCCCTCCCTCCCTCTCTCCCTGTCACCTCTCTCCCTCTCTCCCTGTCACCTCCCTCCCTCTCTCCCTGTCACCTCCCTCCCTCTCTCCCTGTCACCTCCCTCCCTCTCCTCTCCCTTTGCAACAGCAGCCTTGGAGATCACATGTTCCAGACTGAAATAGCTTAGTTTACCAAGTCATCACTTGAAGAAAAGAGCTACCCTGAAGGGCTACACAGCACACACTGGAAAATTATATGAATGAGAAATAAACTATATTGTATTAAGACATTGGGATTTTGAGGTTTATCTACTAAGGCAGTTAATTATCCTGCCCGAGAAGATAATAAAGCACTCACAATAGTACCTCCCAGGTGAAGTATATCCAGTAAATGTAAGTCATATTTGTGGTCATCATCATCATCAGTAGTGGAAAGGACATTGCGGACTTCAGAATATTTGGGATTAAGTCCTAATTTTAACATGCAGTAACAATGCATTTTACCTCTCGTTTGATAAATAGAGGTAACTAACCCAGCCTCATGAGATTGTTGTGGGAATTAACATAGATATATAAAAAAGTTGGAACTGGCACATAAATGTTAAATATCTTTACTACGTGATTGCTGATTATTTCTAATGATTCACTGCCACCCTTTGTCATACTTCTAGAACATTCCTATAAAAGGAGTACACACCCTTATCCTATTGATGTTGGGCTTGGTTTTGTAACTTGCTCTGGCCAGTTGTGTGTGAGGGAATGTGGCACATCCACATGCAAAGCAGAAGCTTTAAGGGCCATTGCATGTGGATTAGCAATACCTCTTTTTCTCCCTTTGACATGAAATCACAGACTGGGATTTCTCCTTTTTCCTGGCCTTGCAAATGAAGACAAATGGAACAGAGCCATGATTGAGCAACAGTCAGCATAAATTGTGAGTGAGAAATAAACTCTTATTGTTGGAAGGCACTAAGATTTGGGGGTTGTTTATTAATACAGCATAACCCAACTAAGATTTAGCTGAGTTATATATTAACCAAAGGGTATTGACTAACAGAGTAATGTCAATGTAGACAAAGACATCTGGCAATTTGCTGCAGTTCCTTCCTTGACATTTTTCTAAACAGCTTTTATTTTAACCAATGATTTGAAAGAGGAAATTGTGTGCAAGCATGTATATGAAAAAAATCCTGAGCTTTAATTGCTAATAGTTTGCAAGAGAGAATGAAGATTCAAAACAAGATAAACTGAAACAATGGGCTAGGTCTAGCAAGAGGTCACTTAACTAGAAGAAATGGAAGATCCTCGCCACAACTGCTAGATAAGGGAGATGGTTGTTCTCATGAATATGAAGTTTTATTTGATAGTCAATAGAATAAAAGGCAAGAGTATGAATTGGCTGCCAAAAAACAAATGGATCTCATGCTGCATTCATAGAAATGTGGTGCCCCAAATAGAGTTTTAAGTGTGATCATTTTAATTTATTAAATTGTCCCTCAAAGTGTAGAACTTAAACTGAAAAGATTTAAATTTGGTTTAATTAACTCCAAAAAGACAGTTGTACATGCCACTTGTAAATCTTGTAGAGAGAAGAACAGTGAACTCAAAGGTGGGGGCAGGGGGGGACAGGAAGTCACCACCATTAGGGAGTTTAAACATATGAATTTAAATATTTTAAAACTTGTCTTTTGGAATAGGCATGAGAATTATTCTGCATGACTCTGAAGTACAAAACAAAGCCATAGTCAGTGGGGAAAAGGGAATTTTCAACAGACTCCTCCAAAGATCGAATGGGCAGCTTAGGATGTGTTGGGAAAGAGATCCATGCATTAATGCAAATATGGATTGGTCTCAATGATGGCAGAAGTTTCTTCTAAATGAGAAGAATCAAAACCAATTTACACAGGGCAGGAATGGATTAAGCCAGTGGAATACCTTGGGGAGGCTATTAATAATTCACAATTTGCAGTTCATGTTGGAAAATGAATTTCACTAACCAAGGAGAAGTGCTAAAAAGGTATTATTGAAGCACAAAGTGGGGGCAGGGAACCACTCTCACTGCCCCACAGCCAAGACAGCCAACGTGCAAGTAGATTTAGGAATGGGCTGATCTGTCATACGTGGGCCATCTTTCTCGTGTCAGCAAAAGAAAGGCACATCTTTGGCAAACTCTCTGTTTTCAACCTGGCATTTCCATTTTTTATTTCTCTAAAACAGAGGGGATATGGTTATGGGGATACAACTAGTCCCAACTGGCAAAAGAAAGGCAAGTGGCCAACATAAATATTATAGCATAAGGCTGAACCAGAGGAGAAATGAGAAGAAAAGATCAGTCACTCCAAACGCGTTCTCTCAAAATAAAAGGTCAAGCCAAGGAAAGCCACAGATGCAACACCGCAAACCCAAGGAGAGCTTTAATCAGGAAAACCTGGCCTCAGGCACGCACGTGCATGCAGCTTGCTACCCACCTTTCTGTGTGCCATTTTCTGACCGGAGACAGGAGGTTCATTCACGGCCAGATGAAATAGCAACACACACTTGAAATGGCAGCCCTTATAGGATTCATGTTTCCACAGCTTTTTTCCTCTTCCTCTCATAAACCTCATTCTATATATTCTCCCGGGACCATCACACTTGATCTTACTGTTTCAACTATTATCTTCGGGCTGACCTCCCCTGCATCTAAATCTGCAGATCAGATCTGTCAGAATAACTAAAGACCTTCTATCGTATTGTTTATTAAATATCGCCCCCTAGAATCACCTACTGACACTTCAAACTTAAAATGTCCAAACCTCCCACATTTATCCTCCCACTATATTCCCCTCTCAAAGAAAGACAGATACCCAAGTCAGCAACTTGGAAATCATATTCCTTATTTTTCTCTCTCCTTTGTCAACCTCTCCTTTCATACTCTGCCTCCCCTACCTCCCACTTCTCCATTCCCACCCAAGTCCTGCTCACTACATCTCCTGCGTGTTTCTCTCCATCCTGGCTAGGGCTAACTTGGTACATCATCTCTCACCTGAGTTCCTGCAACATCCTCCTAGCTGGCTTTCATGATTTCAATCTTACCACCCTCCAGTGTGGTTTCCACCCAGCATTCTGAGTAATCTTTCCACAAATGTGAATCTGATCACGTCCTTCTTCTTTTTACGACTCTTCAGATATTGCCTTTTGCCATCTGAATGAAGATCAAAATGGCTAATGTGGAATATAAAGCTCTTGTATTCTGGCCTGCGTCCCATCTGTAACCTCTCTAAACACCCTCTTCCTTGCCCTCTCCCTTGCACACACACCCCTTCACATTCAAAAAACCATCGTAAGTTACTGACTTTATCCTACTTCCTTCTTACCTCTGAGCCTTTGTACTTTCTGTTCCTTTTGTCCAGAATGTCCTACCTCTTTGCTGCCAATTCTAACCATTGTCTCTTACTCAAAGTTTGGGACCAGTGGGAAGCCTAGAAGACCCCATCGGTACTCTCCAAATATGCCCTTGACCTTCTACAGACTCTCTCCTTACATTCCAACAGTGTCCTGCATCTCACCAGGTAAAGGCATGTGTGGGCCAGGGGATCACGTTCCACCCACCAGGCAGGATAACACACAGGAGTAACCCTCAGCCAGCAAGTTAGGAGAGGCTCGTAGGACAGTTCTGAAATACACTCTATCCTTTTGTAAGTATACGTAAAAGTCCTAGGAACGATGTGTTCAAAATTTTCGTCTATGTTTGCGTAATAAAATGTAAGTATAATTAGCATGCAAAGACTATAAAATTCAGAAAGCAGTAATGCTCAAAATGAGTCAAAAAATTCAACGCAAAGTAGCATTATACACTTACAAATTGAAAAGAAAGACGAAACTTTCCTAAGTAATATGGAGTCGAAAAGGGGGTGCACAGTGACTATTTTTGAACTAGTGAGAATACTAAATATCAAAAATTATTATGGGGCAACTGGGTGGCTCAGTGGTTAAGTGTCTGACTTCAGCTAAGGTCATCATCTCATGGTTCAGTTGGTGAGTTCAAGTCCCACATCGGGCTCTGGGCTAACAGCTCAGAGCCTGGAACCTGCTTTGATTCTGTATCTACCTCTCTCTGCCCCTCCCCCACTCGCACTCCGTTTCTCTCTTTCTCTCTCTCTCTCTCTCAAAAATAAACATTAAAAAAATTATAGCCAAGTTGTGCTCAAAGCAAATCCATAGCCTTTATACTAGTATGCCAAACCTAACATAATAGTGTAATACTAATTAAACAAAAAAGCCTGAAAATAAATGAATTGAGCATTAAGCTGAGTAACTTAAAAAGTTTTTAAGACCATAGCCACCCAAGAAATAAACTAAAATGAAGGTGAAGAGCAGTAACCAAAGAACCAATAAAAGAGAAGATCATTATAACTTAAAAACTTAGGAGCTGGTTATTAGCATAAGGAGGACAATAAAATAGACATCTTCTGACAAAATAAAACACAAAATGGAAAGTCTTACTGATATATGTAGGACATCAGAAACCAGTTGAAAATTCTGCAGAAATGTCTTCTTTCATTGAGATTCTTGGTTGTCTTGATGGCTTCCAGACCTACCAGTCTTCTACAACACGGCAATGTTGATGAAGCTGCAGAAACTACAATGTCATTTCCCTTGTGTTTAAAAGGAAGAAATAAAACTGGTTTTTAAAATTTTTTTTAATATTTTATTTATTTTTGAGAGAGAGATAGAGACAACATGAGCAGGGGAGGGTCAGAGAGAGAGGGAGACACAGAATCTGAAACAGCTCCAGGCTCTGAGCTGTCAGCACAGAGCCCAATGTGGGGCTTGAACCCACGAACCGTGAGACCATTACCTGAAGTCAGATGCTTAACCGACTGAGCCACCCAGATGCCCCTAAAACTGATTTTTTAAGGAACACCTTTATCATATTTTAATTTTGATAAAATGTGTCTTTATTGTAGCAAATATCTCCAAATATATGTATCTTAAAGCCCTAAAGTTTGCAGGTGAAAATGATGGACTGCCAATGAATGGATACAAATGCCATTACAAAGACTTTTCGTGAAGATTACAACGGTATTGTTATGAAGTATGCTAGGTCTTTAGCGACTAGCCTCTACACCTTTTCTTCTCATAAATCCTGTAATTTTTAGTGCACCATTTAGTAGAATGAGAGGTTTTTCAGGAAGACATATTGCATTAAATCATAAATACCTGTATGTGTAAGAATTTAGTATATAATAAAGGAATCATATAAACCAAAAGTATGGAAAGTTAACAATAATAATAATGTTAAAAATAGCTAGCAATTTTGGTGCAAAAAAATAAATATTTACCTTAGATCAAAGAAAATTCCAGATAGTTAAATATTTAAAAAAAATATTAAAAAAATTTTAATAGGGCACCTGGGTGGCTCAGTGACCGACTTCGGCTCAGGTCACGATCTCACAGTTTGTGGATTTGAGCCCCACATCAGGCTCTGTGCTGACAAATCAGAGCCTGGAGCCTGCTTTAGATTCTGTCTCTCTCTCTCTCTGCCCCTCCCCTGCTGGCACTCTGTCTTTCTCAAAGATAAATTTAAAATGTTTTTAAAAATTTAAAGATTTAAGAAAACTTTTAAATAGATAAATATTTAACGTTGAATAGGGGTGGAATTTCAAAACACAGAAACAGTGGAAGAAGTTTGCAAAGGAAAAAAATTAAAACACTACATCAAATAAAATTTCTGAATTTTGTTGGTCAAAAACAGATTTTTAAAAATAACAACAAAAAACCTGAGAAATATTTGCAAAGGGTAATATCCTTTATTAACTCAAGAATAAAAGGAAAAAAACTCTAAGACACGCACATACACAGAAACATCAGAATACGGAGAGAAGAGAGAAGAATATTATTAAGGGAGAAGAAATTAATAATGTACTAACACATGTGAAAATCCTAATGAAGTGGACCTTTTCTGAGAAAATGTCAACTCAAAAATATAGCAAACATGAATAGATTCATATCCATGGGAAAATGTTTAAATATGCATATTGAATGATTACATTCCTTTTTTTTAAATTTTTTTAAAATGTTTTATTTATTTCTAGAGAGAGAGAGAGAGAGAGAGAGAGAGAGACAGTGTGAGCAGGGGAGGGTCAGAGAGAGAGGGAGTCACAGACTCTGAAACAGGCTCCAGGCTCTGAGCTGGCAGTCAGCACAGAGCCCGACGCAGGGCTTGAACCCATGAATCGCGAGATCATGACCTAAGCGAAAGTCGGACGCTTAACCAACTAAGCCACCCAGGCGCCCCTGAATGATTACATTAATAAATGTTTTTTTTTTTATAGCTTATTTATTTTTGAGACAGAGAAAGAGCATGAGCCAGGGGAAGGGCAGAGAGAGAGGGAGACACAGAATCTGAAGCAGTCTCCAGGCTCTGAGCTAGCAGTCAGCACAGAACCCAATGCGGGGCTTGAACCCACAAACCACGTGATCATGACCTGAGCTGAAGTCGGACACTTAACCAACTGAGCCACCCAGGCGCCCATAAATGGGTTTATTAGTAAGTTCCCTCAAACTTTCAATAAACAGTGACTTGCATAGAATATGAAAAAATGAAAAGATACCCAATTTAGTGCTTGGAACTAACTGATACCAAAACTCAACCAATTAGCCTCAGGGAAACTTGTTTCTGAAAGACTCTCCCTGGTAAGGAGTCCACACCATACTTTCCAAAATACTCACACATCGTATGTTTCCTGGTTTCCTCGGCTTTGATGGACACACGTGCAAATGAGTCTCATGCTTGTCCTCTTGCCACCATTCAACCTCACCTACTCAGACATATTTGGCCTCATGTACTAAGGCTGAATACATTCTCAAAACAACTTTGATAGGAAAGGCTGGTACGTGGAAGGAAATATAAAAGCCCTCTAGCCCTACATTCAATCTTCCCATCAGAAAGTTGCCTGTAAGGGCACCTGGTTGGCTCAGTCAGTTGAGTGTCCAACTCTTGATTTTGGCTCAGGTCATGACCCCAGGGTAATAGGATTGAGCCACATATTGGGCTCTGTGCTGAGCATGGAACCTGCTTGGGATTCTCTCTCTCTTCCTCTGCTCCTCTCCCCAGTTCATGCTCTCACTCTCTCGCTAAAAAATGAAAACTTAAATTAAAAAAATTTTGCAAAGTTGCCTATAGAAATTTCTCTCCTAGGTATATACTTAACAGAAATGCATACATATGTTCACCATGAACCACATACAGGAATGTTCAGAGCAACATGATTCAGAGTTGCCAAAATGTACAGTTGCCAACACTATGCACAGTCTGCTATGTCCATCAATAGTAGACAGGGCTGGGACTATAGTGAGGTAAAGGAAGCACTTACCTCAAGAGCAAAATTTAAAGGGGTGCCAAAAAAAACTCATAGTCAAGATAAACAATATTTTAATGCAATATTCTTTTCAATCAAAATTATACAAAACACCCATGTTGAGCAAGATATCACATTTTCTTAAAGAGGCGGGATCAGTATTACTGATTTTTGCCTTTACCTCAGGCTCCAGTATGGCTCAGCACAGAATTGATAGAAGAGACAAATAAATTGTGGAATACTAGACAGCAGTGGGATTGAATGAGCTACAACTACATACAAAAGCATAGTAGATGAATCTCACAAACATAATGTTAAGTAAAATGAGCCAGACGCAAAAATATATGTACTGGTGATTCAAAAGCAGGCAAAGTTCAAGTTCAAAAACAGGCAAGGCTAATTTGGGTATTACAAGTCAGGTAGTAGTTTCTCTTGGAAAGGAACATGAGGAGGTTTCTGGAACTCTGGGAATATTCTATTTCTTGATCTGTATGTTACATGGGTTGTACATGGGGAAATTCATTAACCTGTTCACTTACAATCTGTGTACTTTTTATATGCGTTATACTTTAAAATTTTTTAAGAATTGTCATACTCAGAAGTTAAAATATATCAAAGCAAGTTAGAAGTGAGTTGAATCCCCTGGAGGAGGAGGAAGAAAAGCAATCAGAGCTGCAAGAGGCAGCTTTTAGGGCACTACCTTATTTCTGGGCTTCTATCCTTGACTAACCCCAAGGCCAAAATAAGTAAGGTGAATTCTTCATTAGCAAGCATGGCTAGCACCCAACGGACATCATGTGTTCCACTCATTCAGAACATTGGGGTGTCAGGAGTTAACCCTCCAGTGGGCATGATCCACCAAGTATTAATTACAGTTGTTGCTTGCTCAGATTTTTCTGGGGATAGGACAGGACAGCCCAGATTGCATCCAAATCCCAGAGGAAACTTTCCTCTAGAAATCAGACGCTGCCGTATCAGACATGACAAGACTTCCAAGCAGTAGACAAGGCAACAGTCCGGGAGACTGGCAGTCACTAGGCAGTTCTACCAATATCCCCACGTGGCTGTCAGCATGACCAGCAAAGAAAGTGGCAGTCTCCCTATAGCCCACCACAGAAGTCACACGCTGTGTGGTGGGGCGGAAGCCACTGGAGGCAAGGAAAGGCCATTTCAAAATGTGAATAGGAAACAAACGTGGTAAATTGTGGCCTAGTTCCTAAACAGGAGCAGAGCCTGTCCTGGCTACCAATAGTGCTCAGCCTCACTTCCAAGCCTGCAGAGGCTTTTCAGTGGGAAGACTGGGCTGCTTTGGATTTTAATAGCCCCTGAAAAGGGGAAGACAGCAGGCAACACAAATGGCCAGCAGATTTTTTCTGAGTGTACAGGAAATGCTAACATGGCCATCACTAATCCTCTTGAAAGGGAAATGATCATCCAGGCACCCCTTTCTGAACTCAGGCCTAGGGCCTAAACCCACTTGCCAGTGGTCAACTTACTCCTTTTCCTATTCCCAAAGCAGCTGCCAAAAGCAGCTGGGGGCTACAACACAAACGGACCACAAAGGCATTTTCCTAAGTGAAATAAGCCAATCACAACAGTGCAGGTGTATGTTTCCACCTAGATGATGTATCTAAAGTAGTCAGATTCACAGAGGCAGATAATAGAATGGTGGTCACCAGGGACTGGGCTGGGGGAAATGGGAAGGGTGGGAAATTATTGTTTAAAGGGCAAAGGGGTTCGCTTTGGGAAGATGAAAAAAGTCTGGACATGGATGGTGGTGTTGGTTGGATGACAACATGAATGTGCTTAACACCACTGAACCATATGTTTTAAAATGTTAAGGTTTATGTTATGTATATTTTACCACAATTTTTTTTTAATTGGTTTTTTGTTGTTTTTTTTTTTTTTACAAATAGTTTATTGTCAAATTAGTTTCTACATAACACTCAGTGCTCATCCCCAAAGTGCCCTCCTTCATGCCCATCCCCCCCTCCCCCCCACATCCATCAGTCCTCAGTTTTTGTCAGCATTCAAGAGTCTCTCATGGTTTGCCTCTCTCCCTTTCCCCCACCATTTCCGCCCTTCTTCTCCCCCTTGGTCCTCTGTCAAGTTCCTCCTAATCCTCCTATACGTGCAAACATATGGTATTTGTCCTTCTCTGCCTGACTTATTTCGCTCAGCATAACACCCTCAAGGTCCATCCATGTTGCTACACATGGCCAGATTTCATTGTTTCTCATTGCCATGTAGTATTCCATGGTATAGATAAACCACATCTTCTTGATCCATTCGTCTGTTGATGGACACTTAGGCTCTTTCCATGTTTTAGCTATTGTGGAGAGTGCTGCTATGAACATTGGGGTACATGTGCTCCTATGCCTCAGCATTTCTGTATCCCTTGGGTAAATTCCTAGCAGTGCTATTGCTGGGTCATAAGGGAGTTCTATTGTTAGTTTCCTGAGGAACCTCCACACTGTTTTCCAGAGGGGCTGTACCAGTTTACATTCCCACCAACAGTGCAGGAGGGTGCCCGTTTCTCCACATCCTCGCCAGCATCTAGAGTTCTCTGATTTGCTCATTTTAGCCACTCTGACTGGCGTGAGGTTTTTACCACAATTTTAAAAAGAAAAAAAGCAGCTGGGGAAAGTGAAATTCTCAACCATATCCCCCAGGCTATGAAGTCATCTTATCTCCCATCAGTTCTGCCCCTTAGGCTGTGCCTTGACCCAGGTCTACCAATGAGCTCAGCAATTTGTCTCTAGAATGTGTAGTCAGGACTAGAAGGGCTTTTCTTCCTCATCCTTTCCCCCCAACAAACCTCTTCCCCACACACCTAGAGGGAAGTAAATTGACCAATAGATTATATCAAAGAACTGAACTAAAATGTTAAGGAAATAGTTCAAGAGACAACCCCAAACAAGATATCAGGAAGAAGAAAGATCAGTAGCCAACCTTGGATGGAATATCCAATGTAGTTTTCTGCAGAACTTTTCATTCGATTATTTCCTTTCTTCAGTCTTCTCCTCATCAGATACTTCTTCCCCAAACTTAGCCTCAGGTCTCCTGCTCAAGGGAAAAAAAAAAACCAAAAAACAAAACAAAAAGAAAAACCACAAAAAACTTCTTTCAGGAAAGGAACCCAAAACTCAATCCCAATGAAAGTATAAAGTAAAAGCTTTACCCTGTTAACTCTAGTAAGAGTATCAACCCACAAATACTAACTGCAAACATGGTCGTAGGTGAAATCTGACTGAAGGATTTCGTGAAGGAAATAAGAGGACTGAAAAGGAATAGGGGGCATGGAGGTCTTCAGAAACTCCTGAAGAAATATTTGATAGCTGTCTACTTCTCATCAATTATAGTCCTGAGTTTTCCTCTAACAGAGATTCCTCTGTTAGGGCCCACTCACGGGTTCCTAAGCACGTAGAAGAAGAGAAAGCCAGGAATTCTAAGAAAAAAATACAATTGCTACTTTTTTTTGACATTTACCCTATATAATACATTATACTATCTATTCGTAACCACTGTCTTATAAGGAGAATATTATTATTCACATTTGACAAATACGGAAACTAAGACTTTGAAAGAGAAAGCAATTGCCTATGTTCAACTTCTATGTAAACACACAGAAAGTCATGAGAGGTCTTTTCCACATTTCCCTTTCTCTCCATTTTCAACTCCCTTTCTTGGACTCAAAATACCCCCACCTCCAAGCATTAGAGCATAGAAGTCAAGGGCACACTCTCGAGCCCCAAAGTCCCTGTGTTTGAACTTATCACTAAGTAATTGAAAAAAACTGTGTATGTGTGTTTGCAACATCAAATCATGTCTGAGGAGGCATATCTAAGAACCAACCCTATCTAATAAATATCCTTTATGTAACAAGATTGTCTTTAGAATAAAGATCTTTAAAAAGATGTCTGAAAATGTAAACCAGAACTAAGTACTGTGAACACATTCATTCTGGTTTGATCCACATCAAAGACAGCATTTTGCAGTCCAGATTGTATCAACTCCTCCTACATTCAGCAACAAATACATGTTGAGCACTGCTGTGGGATAGGAGATACAAAAATGAATAAGAGCCAGTCCTCATTCTCAAGTAGTTCACAATCCAGGAGGGGATAGAGATAACTGGACAAGTAAGTGAGCAGCCTGATAAATTATAATACAAAGATGGACACAATGCAACGGGTCACAGTGAAGAGGGTGCCTTGACAGGACCAAAAATACAGAAAACATCCCTAGCAGAAGGAAACAGCATGTGCAGAGGTCCAGAAGCCTGAAGGAACATGTCACCCCCAGGAAGCTACAAGTGGTTCACAGCTAGAAAATATGTGTGAGGTATGGCCAGGGACAAAACTGGACAGGTAGGCTATGGCTACTTAGAAGGTCTGTCAGTCTCTCAGGAGTTTGGATTTCACTGTGCAGGTAATGGAAAACCATTCAGGGTTCTTCTGGTTTTTTTTAATGTATATTTATTTTTGAGAGAGAGAGAGAGAGAGAGAGAAAGCATGAACGGGGGAATGGCAAAGAGAGAGGGAGACACAGAATCCAAAGCAGGCTCCAGGCTCTGAACTGTTCACACAAAGCCCCATGCAGGGATTGAATCCATGAACAGTGATCATGACCTGAGTCAAAGTCGGATGCTTAACCAACTGAGTCACCCACGTGCCTCACCATTTGAGCCTCTTAACCTGGCAGGGATGAGATGCAAAGTTCATGTCACAAAGATAACTTAGGTCACTGTGTTGGAAGTAGATGGGGAGGAAGTAGGACAAGGATGCCCCTGAAAGCTCATGCGGTTGTTCAAGGGAGAGAGAATTGGGGCTTGAACAACAAATTCAAGAGATTTTGTCTGGGAGAAAGTCTGGTGAAGAGAAGGGGTGTGAAGGAGGAAAGATTTAAAACTATTCCAGTATTGTGGGCTTATAAGACAGTAGCCAACTGTTCAGCAAAGGAAAGAACACTCTCCCTTCAGTAAGCATCAGAGCATACCAGGGAAACATGTAGATAATCTAAAGCCTGAGAGTGCCTATCTGCAAAGTAAGGGAGCTCAGAGAAAGCATCCCTTAGTTCTTAGGATCCACTCCCTCTCATTTCTCCATCTCCCACTGTGCACACATGGGCTCAGCACTAAGAAAGACCTCCATGAGAGCTGGTCCTTCTGCACATGCCCAAATGCCAGCTGTACCCAACTCGTCTGTGTGTGCTGCTAAAGTATGGCTTCAGGTAGCTAATCACCATGATGCAGCATACTTTTATTTTTTAAAACCACAAGAAAGTAGCTGGGCCTCTAAGGACTCCTGAAATTCTTACATGTCCTTAATTAATCCATAGTACAAGGGCTGCCAGGCAGTTCACCTGGGTCAGCTGGCTTGCCTGCCCCAACCCAAGCCATGCAGTCAGCCAAGTCTGTCAGCAATACCCTCTGGGCTCAAGTGTCTTTGGGACTAATTGCCTGCAGGTCACAGTCAGAGAGCACACATGTATTCCTTCCACCTGAGGGAACATTCAGTCTTATTAATTTTTCACTATAGTCTTTATCACTCATAAAGATAAAATAAGATGTTAGCTATAAAAATGCTTATTGAATCATCGTTTATAGTGGCAAAAAAGTTGCAAACATCTGAATTTTCAACAATAGTAGACAAATAAATTAAAGTCTATCTATATCATGGAATAGTATGTAGCTTCCCAAAATGTTGTTCCACAAATGGATCTATACACACAAAAACATGCTTGCTACAGATCTTAGAACATAAGCTCCATGAAGGCAAGGCCTTTGTTTTGTTCACCAATGTACCGCTAAGGATTAAAACAGGGCCAGGGATATAGTAATCATTCATTAAACATCAGTTGAGTGAATCATATAAGAAGTGGAAAAGCAGATAACACAAGAGTGTGGTTCCACTTCTGTAATAAGAAGCACATAGACACATACATGAAGAAAAGGATCTGGAAAAATATACATCAAAATGTTACCAGTAGTTTTCTCTAGGTAGGTGGACTTCTCTATACTCTTTTACTCTTATCTTGTTTTTTTTCTGTGCACAGTTGAAGGTTCTATCATAGCAAGGACCAAAACAAAAAAAGAAAACTATTGAGGGTGAGGGATTGGGGGAGGGGGTGCAGAATCCAATTACAAACTGAGCCCTTGCTTTTCAAGTTCACCTATGCACTCACTGCCCTTTGCATGCCAGAATAACACTATATTATCCATCCACAATCTCACATGTAACCCAGAACGCTAATTTTCACTAACACAGAGCATATCCCTTGGTGCTAACTTCATTATCAGCTTCTATTCCATCTAGTGCTCATAGGACCCCCATCACTCTTGATAGACCCTATTCTAGTCCCATATGACTGAGCTCTGTGAGAGCATCCAATTCCCTACCCCCCAACTGGGAAAGTTTTACTACTCTCTTCATAGGAACAGATACCCCACTGGGGCGCCTGGGTGGCTCAGTTAGTTAAGTGTCCAACTCTTGATTTTGGCTCAGGTCATGATCTTATGGTTCATGGGATTGAGCCCTGCATCAGGCTCTGTGCTGGCAGCATGGAGCCTGCTTGGGAATCTCTCTCTCCCTCTGCCCTTCCCCAACAAGTGCTTTCTCTCTCTCTCTCTATGTCCCTCTCTCTCTCTCAAAAATAAAGAAATAAATTTTAAAAATCCTTAGAAGACGAAGACGAAGAAGAAGAAGAAGAAAGAAGAAAGAAGGAGGAGGAGGAGAGGGAGAAGAAGAAGAAGACGAAGAAAAACAAACAAACTAACTAATTGACCACATTTGCAGGACAGTGCTCCTTTCCTTAATACCCCAAGCGTGAGAGTGTGAATACTTCTCACCCAGTTTCTCCGCAGGCAATTTAAAAAGTACCCAAAGGCATCACCTGCCAGGGCCTAGTCCCAGTTGAACTATGACTGCCCTGGAGGAAAACAGAAACTTTGTAAAATCAGCTGTGTCAAGTTGCCCTGGTACCAGAGCTGGTGTGTATAATCCTCTTCTGGCTGAGCTAATTGGCTTAGCTCACTGATGATTTTATAGCCCCAGAAGCCATTCTCTGATTGCAAGAATGAGAGTTGCCAAATGATCTTAAACCACAGCACAGACGGGCCCAGTGCCATCAGAAGAATATTTGGGGAAAGAGCTATTTTAAACAAATGATCCTCTGGGTATAAGGATACTTTTCTGTCTAGACTCCTGCTAACACCTGTTGCTCACTCATCCTGCCCCCAGTCCACCTCCCCCTTGACATCACTGTGGCCAAGACAAACCATGGCCACCCGACAGAGCCCAGAGACATGACCACGTGAACAGCAGACCCAGGCAGTCCAGGCATCGCATGCTCTGGCAAAGATGGTCAGGCCCAGACAGCTCTGCTGCCAGGTGTCCAGGAGCCATTTACGGGCAGACAGCAGACCTGGCAAGACATTACTTTAAACTTTCAGATGGCCAGGGAAAGGAGCCTTCTTCCTGAGTATATCACCAGCTTTGGTTGTGGCACGCAAACCAGCACTGAGCACATTGAAAGAGAGGATGGCAGCACACTTGTCCAAACCAGTACACCCTTCATACCTAACTCCCGTTACTGCACCCCCAGTAGGTGGCTGTCTAGCCTATCCTTGAATCCTTCTGGTGACCAGGAAGCTCACTACCTCATGGACCAGCTCACTTTATTTGAGAGCAGTCTTCCTTATACTGAGCTGAATGCCTGCCTGTAGCCTATCCTCCACTTGTTACACGTGAGCAAGTTACGTTGAAAAAAATCTCATCTCTCTCTCATGCAATCCAAATCAACATAGGTTTCTGTACTAGCCACATACAACAGTTCAGATATATAGGGTAAGCAAGTACTAGAATCCTGGGGAAATTTGCCAATTCCTTGTAGCTTAGAGCCTGGATTTTAATTAGTCCTGGGAACAAATGGGTAAGTCTGGGCTTGTGTACGGTTAGATCAGATGTGAGATCAATGTATAAACTCAGGATTCCAAAAGGGTAGTCCTCAGGAAAAAAAGAAAAGCATGACAGAAGTTGGTATTCCAAAAAGATATTGGGTAATTCAAACTAGATTCTGGATGGAACAGGAAAAAGATTATTTTCCTCAATAACACCCTAAATGCAAGTTCACATTCGTTGAAACAAATATTCATACTGTATGTAGGCTGAAAAACTTAAGTTGAAATCTTCACTTTAAATGTCTTGGGTTAGTTGTACAAAATCAAAGCACATCCTCTCTGGAGGAACACACTTTAAACTCAAGCTTCTACAAGGATTTTTCACAAAGTTTCCAGAAACAACAGCTCAAAATCAAAAATCATCAAACATACAAGGAAACAAGCTACCATGATAAAGAATCAGAAGAAAGAGAAAATTGCCCAATCAGAACCATATACATCACAGATATTATAATGATCAGATAGAGAACATTAAATAAATATATTGAATGTGTTTAAAGAAACTTTTAAATATTTTGAGAACATTACTAGGAAAAAGAAAGCTTATCAAACCTACTAATTTAGATTGGAAAAATAGAAAATAGAACTGTTACAAATAAAAGGATGCAAGAATTGAAATTTTAAATTCAGCTGATGAGTGAAACTATATAAAATGGCAAGAGAAGGAGATTTAAAATATAGGTTGGAAAAACACACAAAATACAATGTGGAGATACAGAGATGAAAAAATTGCCAGAGGTTAAAAGGTACGGAAGATAGGGACACCTGGGTGGCTCAGTGAGTTGAGCATCCGGCTCCTGATTTCAACTCAGGTCATAATCCCAGGGTCATAGGATTGAGACCTGCATCAGGCTCCACATGGAGTGTGGAACCTGCTTAAAATTCTCTCTCTCGCCTCTCTCTCTGCACCTCCCTTACTCATACACATGCATGCATGCATGCTCTCTCTCTCTCTAAAATGACCGAGTGTTTCTCCAGGGAAAAATCTGCAGATTCAGGAAGTACAATAAAGCCCAATGGAGGTAAGAAAGAAAAAATGAAAAAAACAAACCTGACCCATTACAGTGAATCTGTAAATATTAAAAGCAAAGAAATCTTTAAAACAAGCAGACAGAAAAAAAGATTACCTGTAAATAATTTAAATTACACTGACAGCTGATTTCTCAATTGCAACAACATAAGCCAGAAACCAATAAAAATGATAACCTTAAAGTGTTGAGAGAAAATAAATGTCAAACTAGTATTCTCTACCAAATGAAATTTACTTTAAAGACTAAGAGTGAAATAAAGACATTTTCAAAAACAATCAAAACAGTATGCTACTAGCAGAAAGTCACTAAGGAATCTTCTAAAAGATGTATTTAAGAAAGAAAATTATCCTAAAAAGTAGATCTTAGATGCAAGAAGGACAGGAGAAAAAAGTAAATGTTAGTAAACACGGAGTGAACATAAATAAACACTGACTATATAAATAAAAATTATGGCCATTTATGAGGCTAAAAGATCAATGTAGAACTTAATAAGTCACAGCAATAATAATTTATAATAAAAGACAGAGAAGAAGATTGAAGTTAAGGCATTGATTTCTTGTATTATATATAAGGAGAATAAAGATAGTAATTATCTTTAGACACTCTTAAATTAAATATATCTGTTAAGGTTTCTAAGGTAACCATTAAAGCCACTGGAATAGAGTATTTCATTTCCAAACTATTGTAGAAAAACAGGGCAACTGGTGTTAATCAACACAAAACAAAAAGAAATAAACACTGAAAACATGGGTGAGAAACATATAATAAGATAAAAACAAACCCAAACCAAACAGTAATCATGATTTAAGGGAAATAGATTAAGTTCTCCAATTAGAAGCAAAAATGGTCATTTTTAAATCTAGCTATATGCTAACTATAAAAAAACAGAAAACGATACAGAATAAGAATGCAGAAACAGTAAAACAGATGAAATATGCCAAGTAAATACTAATTAAAAGAACGATGAGATATTCTTATCAGACAAAATACATTTTAGGCCAAAAAAAGGATTATTCACTAGGAAGGTATAATCCCATGATGTAAGATATAAAGCAAAGATCTAAGGCAAAAATTAAAGAAACCACAAAATTTGACAATTTCACTATTACAGAGGGAAGCTATTACACCTCTCTTAGTGACTGACAGATCAAAAAGACAAAAATATCACAAAGGATATGTGGATTTTCCCAGTAAACATCTATTCATTTTTTTTTTTTTACAAATAGTTTATTGTCAAGTTGGTTTCCATATAACACCCAGTGCTCATCCCCACAAGTGCCCTCCTCCATGCACCTCTCCCCCCCCACACCCATCAGTCCTCAGTTTGTTCTCTATTCTAATCAAACTTTAGTATATCTTCCTATACTATGAAGCTAGAAACCTAAAACTACATTTCCCAGATTCACATGTATAACGCAGTTTTTCTGGGACAATTCTGGTCTATGCCATTTCCCTGGCATAATTATTAAAAGCACCCCTTCTACCCTGAAAATTGTCTCTTATGGATAATAAATGGTACTATTATGCTACTTTTATGTAAAACACCATAAAAACAAATGTTTCTTTCAAGCGTGCTAGATTGGTGACTCAAATATCAAAAGCCACATTACAATCAGAGATGTAAATTTTCCAAAGAGGTGAA
The DNA here is from genome assembly GCF_003009895.1 of Hyaena hyaena. Taxonomy (NCBI): domain Eukaryota; kingdom Metazoa; phylum Chordata; class Mammalia; order Carnivora; family Hyaenidae; genus Hyaena; species Hyaena hyaena. The sequence continues at coordinate 645 of NW_024081293.1, read as the reverse complement.
CAACTCTTTTGGACAAAACAGGATACAGTATCCTTGAATTTATATGATATGACATTCTTGGAAAATTCAGTGCATAATAAAAGACAAAGCCACTTGGGGGGAGGGGCAAGATGGCGGAGAAGTAGGGAGCTCCGTACCTGCACTCGCGCCCAGGCATCACACGGAAAAGATCTGAAGCCATCAGAAACTGTACCACACCCAAGAGATTGGGAGAGAAAGGACGCAGACTCCACTGAGAACGCCTTCTAATGGCTACCTCAAGAAACAAGCCACTGAGAAAGCCGTCTAATGGCTACCTCAAGAAACAAGCCAGAATACGCAAGGTGGAGAGTACCAAGTATCACTACGAATAGGAAAATAAAATAACCAAGGTCCCAACAAGAGAGACCAAGAGATACCATTCAAAAAACACTCTCTGAAAGGATAGGCTCTGGACAGTCAACGAGTCTTCTTGGATATAGCAGTGCTCATAGATACAGAGAGATAACAGGTCTTTAAAACCAACAAGAGCTGGAAAGCTAACTAAAATGATGAAACGAAAGAGCTCTCCTCCAAAAAAACTCCAAGAAGAAATGACAGCTAATGAACTGCTCAAAACAGATATCAGCAGCATAATGGAACAAGATTTTAGAATAATAATGGTAA